>NW_023425599.1:0-35000 GCF_014108245.1 Pipistrellus kuhlii
TGTGCTGGGGGCGGTCTTCCGTTTTGGCTCCGGGGAAACCCTGCCCCTCAGGTCCTGCCCTGTGTGTCCCTAAAGGCTTTCCGGCAGCCCCGGGGGAGTGCTGTCCGCCCGGCAGTGACCGTGCTCAGAGGAGGGCGGCCCTGGGGGAGTGTTGTCCGCCCGGCAGTGACGAGGCTCAGAGGAGGGCGGCCTGGGCGTGTGAGGCTCAGAGGAGGGCGGCCTGGGCGTGCGAGGCTCACAGAGGAGGGCCATGGGCGTGCGAGGCTCAGAGGAGGGCGGCCTGGCATGCGAGGCTCAGAGGAGGGCGGCCTGGGCGTGCGAGGCTCAGAGGAGGGCGGCCTGGGCGTGCGAGGCTCACAGAGGAGGGAGGCTCAGAGGGAGGGCGGCCTGGGCGTGTGAGGCTCAGAGGAGGGCGGCCTGGGCGTGCGAGGCTCAGAGGAGGGCAGCCTGGGCGTGCGAGGCTCAGAGGAGGCGGCCTGGGCGTGCGAGGCTCACAGAGGAGGGCGGCCTGGGCGTGCGAGGCTCACAGAGGAGGGAGGCTCAGAGGAGGGCGGCCTGGGCGTGCGAGGCTCACAGAGGAGGGCGGCCTGGGCGTGCGAGGCTCACAGAGGAGGGCGGCTCAGAGGAGGGCGGCCTGGGTGTGTGAGGCTCAGAGGAGGGTGGCCTGGGCGTGCGAGGCTCGTCCGGACAAAGGGAAGGGCTGGGCAGGGAGGATGGGTCGGGTTTTAGATGTGACAGAGAGACTGCAGGTGGTGAGGGTGGAACAGGAGGGCCCCGAGGCCATGAGGAGCCTGAGCATGGGCGTCTGGCCAGCAGGCCCTCGCGGCCCACCTGTGCCCGCCTGTGCCCGTCTGTGCCCGCCTGTGCTGGCGGAACCAGACTGGGCTGCAGGTTCTCTGTCTGCGCCTCTTGGGAGGGGCAGGAGAGGGGCAGAGGTTCCTCCTGAGCTTTTGTTTTTAATAAACAGTTTAAAGTCAATGTCCCCAAGCAGCTTCAGGGTCAGGAAAGGGTCCCCTCGGGGCCGAGTCCTGAGGGTCTCATGGGAATGCCAGGTGGACTTGAGCCAGACCCCAGGCTCGGGCTGGGATTTCTGTGCCATCTCCCTCCAGTCCTCACTCGGGCACCCCACGCTCCAGCCTTGGAACAGGCCCGGGAACCCCTCCCTCCCCAAGTTCTCTTCAAATGTCTTTCAAGAAACCAAACGTCAGAAACGGCTTCCACGGCAGAGGATCGCTGGGCCAGCCTGCTCCTGTCAGAGGAGGAGTCCCGGTCTGCACGGCTCGGTGGCAGGTCTGTCCTGAATTCCGACTCCCCGTGTCCCCTGTGAGGGGGCAGCCAGGTGGGGGGAGGCAGAGACGCGGAGCAGACTTTCACCCAGAATTCCACGGGCAATGGCCGAGTGTGTCCGTGCACCAGGAGGGCGGTCTGCTCAGGACGTGCACCTGGTCGCAGGTTTGATCCCTCATCAGGGTGCGAACGGGCGGCCGCTAATAGATGCTTCTCTCTCCGTCAAAGTGTGTGTCTCTCCAACACTCACCGGAAACACCTTGTTGGGTGAGAAACACAGCCACTGAATGGGCAACGGTCTGCCTCAGAGCAACAACGACCGTCCTTTTCTGCGTGCCGCCCTGTGCCGAGGGTCCCAGAAGCACACCGGCCGTTAAGCTTAGGCTTAAAGGGGGCTGTCTCACACTGGGAGACGGAGGGGTCAGGCTCGGAGTGGGAGGAATCGCTCTGAGACACCCTCTCCTTAGCGCTCCCTGTCCCGTGTCATCGACGCCCGGCTCTTTCTAGATTCCTGGAGACTGAACGTCTTTCCCTCGTGCTTCACAAAGCACGTTTCCTTTTCAAAAGGACTGGGCAGGGCACGCTCTCCTGTATGTCAGAGCACTGAGCCAGGACGTGAGAGAAGGTAGGGGCCAGAAGGCCTGACTGAAAGAAGAGAGAAAGGAAGGAGAAAAGAAAAACTAAAAAGAGAGAGAAGAGCCTGGACTGAAATTCTGACTGCCCCTTGCTGACGCTGCCCGTGTGAGCCTCCAGGTCCTCGTTGGAAAAGGAGAAACTGAAAATCCGTGGCTATAAGCCCGTCCGCTGACAGCAGAGGCCCGACACGTGTCAGAGACCCTGCAGGCCCTCGGCTGCGGCAGGTCCTCAGCGCCGTGAGGAGCAGGGCTGGCCGGACTGGTAGCTACTGCAGCAGGAGAGGGGTGAGGGGGCAGCAGGAGGGGGGTGAGGGGGCAGCAGGAGAGGGGTGAGGGGGCAGCAGGAGGGGGTGAGAGGGCAGCAGGAGGAGGGTGAGGGGGCAGCAGGAGGGGGTGAGGGGGCAGCAGGAGGAGGGTGAGGGGGCAGCAGGAGAGGGGTGAGGGGGCAGCAGGAGGAGGGTGAGGGGGCCGCAGGGGGTGGGGGGGGGCAGCAGGAGGGGGGGGGGGGGGCAGCAGGAGGGGGTGAGGGGGCAGCAGGAGGGGGTGAGGGGGGCAGCAGGAGAGGGGTGAGGGGGCAGCAGGAGGGGTGAGGGGGCAGCAGGAGGGGGTGAGAGGGCAGCAGGAGGGGGGTGAGGGGGCAGCAGGAGGGGGGGGAGGGGGCAGCAGGAGGGGGTGAGGGGGCAGCAGGAGGGGGTGAGGGGGCAGCAGGAGGGGGGGAGGGGCAGCAGGAGGGGGTGAGGGGGCAGCAGGAGGGGGGGAGAGGGCAGCAGGAGGAGGGTGAGGGGGCAGCAGGAGGGGTGAGGGGGCAGCAGGAGGGGGGTGAGGGTGGCCAGCGGGGGGGTGAGGGGGCAGCAGGAGGGGGGTGAGGGGGCAGCAGGAGGAGGGTGAGGGGGCAGCAGGAGGGGGTGAGGGGGCAGGAGGAGGGGGGGGGGGGAGCAGGAGGGGGGGAGGGAGGGGAGCGCAGCAGGAGGGGGGTGAGGGGCAGCAGGAGGAGGGTGAGGGGGGCAGCAGGAGGGGGGGTGAGGGGGCAGAAGGAGGGGGTGAGGGGTCAGCAGGAGGGGGTGAGGGGGCAGCAGGAGGGGGTGAGGGGGAAGCAGGAGGAGGGTGAGAGGGCAGCAGGAGGGGGTGAGAGGGCAGCAGGAGAGGGGTGAGGGCAGAAGGGGGGGGGGGAGAGGGCAGCAGGAGGGGGTGAGGGCGCAGCAGGAGGGGGGGAGGGGGCAGCAGGAGGGGGGTGAGGGGGCAGCAGGAGGAGGGTGAGGGGGCAGCAGGAGAGGAGTGAGGGGCAGCAGCCCATACTCAGGAGAGTCAGTCGCCCAGTGGACTGGCCTTTGCTGGTTCCCACCCGGACAGTGGGATGAATGCACAGAGCTGGCCTCCGGCTGAGCAGCAGGAACCGTGAAATTCCCAATAATCTCTGAGCAGGTCCAGTGTTCTCCCTGGGCATGGGCCCACGCTTGATGGAGCCAGTCTTGCTGGACCACGGAGTGCAGCACAGAGCGGGGCACCTGCAGCCCCAGGGGCTTAGCAGGCGGGCCCTGGGTGCATTTGGCATAGCAGCTGCACCTCGGAATCCCCAGGGAAGGGGCCGCTCTCCCTGCCCCCAGGGATCGGAGGGCTGTGAGTGGTTCCTGGCTCCGTGCGTGTTTAAAAGCTCCCCAGGTGGTTCTCAAGTGCAACCAGGACCAAGGCCACAGGTCTGAGCAGAGCCCCGACTTTCTCTCCGGAAAGGAAGGCAGCAGGCCGGCCCCTCCTGGTCCGTCTGCGGTGGGGACCCCCGGAGAGGGCGGAGGCAGGTGTCCGAGGAGCACCCCGAGAGCCCTGTCCTGGGACAACGTGGGGAGCCCTGGTGGCCTTCCTGACTGCGGAGCACAGGACGCGGCCGTTCTGGGGTGGCGCCAAGAAGGTACCGTCTCCCGCGCCCCTGGGCCGGCACGGCGGGCAGGCGTGATGTTGGAACAGGGTGTCGCAGGGTCTCAGCGCGGCAAGGCCCGGGGGGGAACCGAGGACCGTGAGGAGCTGCGGCAGGGAGGCGTCTCCCGTTACCGGGACAGACCCCGTCCCGAGGAAGCCTGACCCGGCGTAAGGTGGAGTGATCCTTGGCGATGGAACCCACCGCCAGCCCGCCGTCAGAACAGCGCCAGCCACCACCGGCGGGCATATTGAACCATGACCACAATGCTTGACGCAGAGCTGCTTCTCTCTCCACTGCGGCCTGTTGTGAGCGTGGTGTGCTGTGCTTGCCACGGTGGGCCTGTCGGTGAGCGTGTGTCTGTGCTGTCACGGGGGCCTGTTCAACTGAGCGTGGGTGTCCTGTCGCTGCTCCCACGGGGGCCTGTCGCTGGCTTGTCTGTCTGTGCTGCCACGGGGGGGCCTGTCGGTGAGCGTGGTGTCTGTGCTGCACAACGGGGGGCATGTCGCTGAGCGTGGTGTCTGTTGTCTGTGCTGTACGGGGGCCTGTCGGTGAGCGTGGTGTCTGTCTGTGCTCCCACGGGGGCCTGTCGGTGAGCGTGGTGTCTGTCTGTGCTGCCACGGGGGCCTGTCAGTGAGCGTGGTGTTTGTCTGTGCTGCCACGGGGGCCTGTCGCTGAGCGTGGTGTCTGTGCTGCCACGGGGGCCTGTCGCTGAGCGTGGTGTCTGTGCTGTCACGGGGGCCTGTCGCTGAGCGTGGTGTCTGTGCTGCCATGGTTGCCTGTCGCTGAGCGTGGTGTCTGTGCTGCCACGGGGGCCTGTCGCTGAGCGTGGTGTCTGTGCTGTCACGGGGGCCTGTCGCTGAGCGTGGTGTCTGTTGCTTCACGGGGCTCTGTCGCTGAGCGTGTGTCTTTGTGAAAAGGGGGCTGTAGATGAGCGTGGTGTCTGTGCTGTCACGGGGGGCCGTCGGGAGCGTTGTTTTGTCTGTGATGTCAAGGGGGTCCTGTAGGTGAGCGTGGTGTCCTGTCACGGGGGCCTGTCGGTGAGCGCTGGTGTCTGTGATGTCACGGGGGCCTGTCGGTGAGCGTGGTGTCTGTATGTGCTGCCCAGGGGACCTGTCGGTGAGAGTGGTGTCTGTGCTGCCACGGGGGGCCTGTCGGTGAGCGTGGTGTCTGTGCTGCCAAGGGGGGCCTGTCGCTGAGAGTGGTGTCTGTGCTGCACGGGGGCCTGTCGGTGAGCGTGGTGTCTGTGCTGCCACGGGGGCCCCTGTCGGTGAGCGTGGTGTCTGTCTGTGCTGCCAGGGGCCGCTTGTCCTGAGCGTGATGTCTGTGATGCCACGGGCCTGTCGGTGAGCGTGATGTCTGTGCTGCCAACGGGGGCCCTGTCGCTGAGAGTTGGTGTCTTGTGCTGTCAAGGGGGCCTGTCGCTGAGGTGGTGTCTGTGCTGTCACGGGGGCCTGTCAGTGAGCGTGTGGTCTGTGCTGTCACGGGGCCTGTCGGTGAGCGTGGTGTCTGTGCTGCCACGGGGGCCTGTCGGTGAGCGTGGTGTCTGTCTGTGCTGCCACGGGGCCTGTCAGTGAGCGTGGTGTTTGTCTGTGCTGCCACGGGGGCCTGTCAGTGAGCGTGGTGTCTGTGCTGCCACGGGGGCCTGTCAGTGAGCGTGGTGTCTGTGCTGCCACGGGGGCCTGTCGCTGAGCGTGGTGTCTGTGCTGCCACGGGGGCCTGTCGCTGAGCGTGGTGTCTGTGCTGTCACGGGGGCCTGTCGGTGAGCGTGGTGTCTGTGCTGTCACGGGGGCCTGTCAGTGAGCGTGGTGTCTGTCTGTGCTGTCACGGGGGCCTGTCGCTGAGCGTGGTGTCTGTGCTGTCACGGGGGCCTGTCGGTGAGCGTGGTGTCTGTCTGTGCTGTCACGGGGGCCTGTCGGTGAGCGTGGTGTCTGTGCTGCCACAGGGGCCTGTCGGTGAGCGTGGTGTCTGTCTGTGCTGCCACGGGGGCCTGTCAGTGAGCGTGGTGTCTGGGCTCCCACGGGGGCCTGTCGGTGAGCGTGGTGTCTGTGCTCCCACGGGGGCCTGTCGGTGAGCGTGGTGTCTGGGCTCCCACGGGGGCCTGTCGGTGAGCGTGGTGTCTGTCTGTGCTGCCACGAGGGCCTGTCAGTGAGCGTGGTGTCTGTGCTCCCACGGGGGCCTGTCGGTGAGGTGGTGTCTGTCTGTGCTGCCACCGGGGCCTGTCGGTGAGCGTGGTGTCTGTCTGTGCTGCAGCCGGAAGTACTTTCTGTGGCCCAGTGAACTGAAGATGGACTTGGCCACCATCTGGCTTCACCGCGTTTTACAACCACTTAGTGAACGGCCCAGTGAGTGTCCCGGGACTCGGGGGCGTGGGCCCGCCAGGACTGGCATTGAGCACGTGAGCAGCCAGCGCCCACCCAGTTGTATTTTGGGGGTTCCAAATGGCAAGCACGCGAGGTGGCAACGCCAGGTTGGAGGGCCACGTTAGCTGGCGGTAAACACACACGGCTTATCTGGGCCGCGGGGCATTTGTGGCTAACATGCACCTGAGCATTCCTGCTGACAGGGGAGAACGTTTCTTGGTTGCTAGGAAGTAGCTTAGTTCCTGGGTCTCACATGTCCCATCGCCTCTTCCCGCAGCTGGCGATGGTCACATGAGGTGACCGCGGCCACTAGCTGCCACCACACAGCGAAGGTGGGGAGTGTCCAGTCCAGTCCCCTGCCCCTGCTCACCGCTGGAGCTGGGTGCGAGCAGGCGGGCGGGCTGCAGTGCAGGGGTGAGGATGGGAGGCCGATGTTCGATATCTGAAAACAACGGCAATTTCATATGCCCAGAATTTCCTGCCAACTGCCATACTTCCAAAGAAGACAGAGTGCTCATGTGTATGAGAAATTGGCAACTGCTAACATAACCCAAGTGTTCCTGTTTCCATGTCTACAGCAATTAAATCCTCAAAATACATCTCAGCATTTAACAAAAACTTAGGCTCCTCAAAAGAATAAATGTTTCCTGTTAGAACCAGTTCAACAATCCAATATTTCCATCCCGGAAAAGGCATCAAGACTAATTCTGCGATGCAGACACGTGTGAGTGAGACTTCAAACCACACACACACACACACACACACACACACAGCTGGCTGTAGCCCGAGTGCCCAGGTGCTGCCCGCTCTGTACGCACAACTCTGACACACCCTGCCATGTGGCTGGGTTTAGGCTCTTGAGGTGGAGGAGGCTTGGGAACAGGGTCTCCTGGTTGCAGGAAAAGCATGGAGCGGGCCTGAGCTGGAGCTGCGTGTGGCTGGCTGGGGGCAGAGGGGCTCAGCTGGGGCATGGGGCCTCCTGCATTGCCAGGCCAGGCCAGCAGGACAGCCCTTGTCTAACTGCTCTGCTCTGCCTCCGCCCCCTAAAGGGGGGATGGTATTTCTTCACAGTGAGGGTTCCAGGACACTGCAACAGAGCACTGCTTCAGGGGGTCTGCAATGATTGCTAGGAGCATTTTCTCCTTCTCTTCTTCCCAGACTCCACCCCTTTCCATTCAGCCTAGAAATGCCAAATTCTGCCCAAGACCCCGAAATAAGGTCCTATTATCAAGGAGATTTTAGCCTATTAGTCTGATATATTATAGTTGCGGAGACAGGTCTTTCCACAAACCTGTCTAAGGAGTCTATGAAACCTTCGTGATGTGGGCCTTCCTAACATTTCCTCTGAAAGGCATACATGTTATGCAACTACAGCAGTGCCCCCACCGTTGTCACCCACCCATCCTTCTTTGGACCTGGCTTCTGTAATACTGACTTTGACTATGGTAGCTCATAGATAAACAGCACATTTGTATAAGAATCCTAGGAACTAACTTCAGAAGATACAGACTCCAGCCTGGTCAGGGCTCAGTAATTGAAGACCTCCTGTGAGCCAGGGCACCTGCCCAGGTTGCAGACACAATCCCCTATGGGGGACACGCAGGAGGAAGCCGATCAGTGATTCTCTCTCATTATTGACTAGAGACCCAGTGCACGAATATATGCACCAGCAGGTCCCTCAGCCTGGCCTGTGGGATTGGGCTGAAACTGGCTCTCTGGCATCCCCCAAGGGGTCCTGGATGGTGAGAGGGTGCAGGCCAGGCTGAGGGACCCCACTGGTGCATGATCGAGGCCAGGGAGGGATGTGGAGCCTGGCCAGCTGGGGAGGGACCACAGGAGGGCTCTGGGCCATGTCCAGCCTATCTCTTTCAGTCCCAATTGGCTGGATTCCAGCAGCAAGCTAACCTACCAGTCAGAGCATCTGTCCCCTGGTGGCCAGTACACATCATAGAGAGCAGTTGAGCAGCCTTAGCATATCATTAGCATATTATGCTTTGATTGGTTGAACACTTAGCATATTAGGTTTTTATTATACAGGACTAGAGGCCCTGTATAATTTGTGCACTGGTGGGATAACCTCTGGGTGGCCTGCAGGGATGGGGTGAAACCCACAGTTCAATGCTGCCTGCAGCTCCTACTTGCTACTCCCGCTGGTCCTGACCCCATTGTGCCTGCCAAGGGCTGGCACTCAATCTGTCCTGATTGGGAGAGGCTCTCGCTGCTGCTGCAGTGCTCCACCAGCCATGAGCCCTGCGTCTGGTGCCCTTCCAAGGGGAGTAGCCTGCGGAATTGGGCTGAAACTCACTCTTCAACATACCCCAAAGGGTTCTGGATTTCGAGAGGGCACAGACCAGGCTGAGGGACCCCATGTGTGCATGATCAGGCCGGGGAGGGCTTCAAGGTGTGTTCAGCCCAGCTCGCTCAGTCCCCATCCACTGGACCCCAGCAGCAAGCTAACCTACCAGCTGACTACCTGCCCCCTGGTGGTCAGTGCATGTCATAGCAAGTGTTTGAGCAGCCTTAGCATATCATTAGCATATTATGCTTTGATTGGTTGTTCAGTTGTTCTGCCATTCAATCTATTTGCATATTACCCTTTTATTATATAGGACTAGAGGCCCAGTGCATGAAATTTGTGCAGCGGTGGGAGGAGTCCCTCAGCCCAGCCTGCACCTTCTTCAATCCGGGACCCCTTGAGAAATGTCCAACTGCCAGTTTAGGCATTTCCCTAACTGTCCTCCCCTGCTGGCCTGATCGCCCCTAACTGCCTCTGCCTCAGCCCCCTACCACCATGGCTTTGTCTGGAAGATGTCTGGTCTAATTAACATATTACCTGTTTATTAGTATAGATGTTTCTATCTCTCCTTCTCCCTTCCTCTCTGAAACCAATTAAAAAAAGATGCAGACTTTGACCTTCAGTCATCCCAGTTCTGGGAGATTTGCTGACCTTCAACCATAGAACCAGGATCACTTAGAGCCTGGGGGACAAAGACCAGGATGACACACAGCAGGCCCTCACGTGACCAGGTTGGAGGTACTTTTTGGAATGGATTGTGTGGCCTGCACACAGATAATTTTTAACCCTTGGTTTCTTTGCTCTGCTTTTCCTCTCCCTCCTTAAGAAGACCTCTGCCTGCACTAAAGTGGGAAAGGTTGGGTTTGGGATAAGAGTCCCCCATTTTCTCGGGTGACCAGCACTTGAATAAACCTCTTTCCTTAGTCGCCTGTCTCCGGGGTTTGGCTGTGGTGGCAGGCAGCCGAACCTGATGTCAGTTACAAAAGCAGAAAACTGATTCAGTGGCTGCAGGGACTTAAAAAGAAGTGAGTTACGCCCGGTCCAGGTAGCTCAGTTGGTTGGAGTGTAGTCTCAATACTCCAAGAAAATTACTTAAATTGTGAGCTGTTTGTTGATACTTATCCAGCCCTAAAAAAAAAAAAAAAACAAGAATCATTGGTGAACACAGTCTTTCCATCACAAGAAGGCGAGTGCCTAATAGTTATGGAAAACCACTCTCCCATCTTTACGAGGTAGCAACACCCTGCTCACTGGTAAGAGACTGAAGCAGGTGCAGGAGGCCAGAGAGGCTGGGGCAGCGGACAGGCAGGAGGCCGCAGGCCACTTGGCGTGTGAATCCTCGGAGGGGGTAGACTTCTCTCTGGGAGTGATGAAAACGCGTTAAGGAGTGTGAGTTAGATGATTCACAAGATCAGAGATGTGAGAAAGTGACAGACACAAGAATGAGGCTGGGTGAAGAGCTCATACCAAACACCCATGAGGGAGTCTTCCTTTTAACAGTAAGTGCCCGCTGCAGGGGCCGCCTGGGGTGGGGGCTAGCCTGAGGCACTCCAACAAGAGCAGACAGCTTAGCACTGGGTGTGAATAGCCTGTGAAACCCTGAGAGTCCACCTGTGACCAGCTGGGCTGAGGCGTGAGGCTCTATAACTGTAACTTAGGTGCTCTTTGAGCCCTGGGCATGCAAACCAATTTAGCTCTGGCCAACAGCCTAAGCGTGTGTCAGGGGAGAAAGGCCACGGAGGACACAGGGTGCCAACAGATGGACACAGTGTGAGAACAGGTGGCATCCTGTGCAAGTGTTCTGTGAAGGAAAGCCACCACCAGCACCCTCTCTCCCCTCGGCACCCACCAGCCCGGGAGCTGACCTGGGCGAGAGGTTTGGGAGAGAGCTACCTAGTCCTTTGTTGAAAGTCCCTCTTATAGACGACGTGAACATGGGCAAGTCAATCTCTCTGTGGCCTCCGTTTCCTCCTGCAGAGCGGCAGTGAAAAAGCTACCTGCCGCCTAAGGGTTAAGTGACCCAAAGGATGGGCCAAGCGCCGAGGACATAGCTGACCTGTAGTAAGCACTCAGTCAAAGTTCACGGTCATCGTGACTGGATATACCCTTGGGCACTGTTCATCCAACAGTCGCTTAGTGCCCACGTTCTGCAGGTTAGATGCCAAGGATACAAAGATAAATAGCACGCATGCTCTGTACTCCACGAGTTCCCCAATACTTGCATTTTTAATTGGAGCTTTAACTAATTGAATCCCCAAATGACAGAAAAAAAAAAAAAAAAAAAAAGAGAGAAATTCTTACATACTGGTAAAGCCACGCAATGTTTTGTGTAAGGAGACTTTCAAACTGGTGTTGAAATTTTGAAGTGTCTCCATTTCCCTGAACTTCTCACCAATTTCAGGGAATTTCCCTGAACTTCTCACCAATCCACTGAGGTCGCACCATTACTGTCAGGCCTGTTTTACATGGTAAAACACTCTTGTGTACACAGCTAACTGCCCAGTTAACGAGGACAGAGGGGGGTAAGCATCACCTACCCACACAGCTTAGAGATCTAGTGAGCCACGCCATGTGCGCTGACGCCTCTGAGGGATCAGAACGTGGACACCTACCTGGTGTCGCCGAAAAATAAAAGGCCTTCAGAGCCAGAGGCAATAGGCATTTATTTCAGATCAAAGAGGGCTGTTTGCGGGCACACTGGCCCAGCAGCAACCCAGACAGTGCTCGGCTCAGAGACAGAGACAATGCTGTGCTGGAGGGAGGAAGTGACATAAGCACATCGGTAGGAGGAGCAGACAGTGGAGTGCTGTCTCTAACTGTCAGACTGCAGTCATTAGTCTGGCAGTCATCTCTGCCTTCATGTTATCTTTCCAACAGTCCTCTGAGGCTCCAGGTGGCTCACACCCAACCCAAAGTTACTTTGCCCTGTTTTAGTGCCCTCATGGTTTGAGACCTGCGGCGGGCAAGGCGGCTCCTCGGCGTGGCAGCTCTGGCTTCATTTACAAGGGGCCCCGTTGTATATTTTTTGACACTAGGCAGAAGGCGGCATAAATTGCAGCAAGACTGATTAAGGACGGTGTTTTCAAGAGTGGAAAATAAGACAAATGAGGGAGGGTCAGCCAGGAGAAATGGAGACACTTCATAAGCTTAATGTGTTCTGTCTGGAGGCAAGAAGTCACATTAATCGCCCCAGCTCTGCACACCCACCAACACGTGCCTCCTGCCTTGCAGGGCCTGCGCTCAGGTGCGGCTGCTCTGATTAGCCCTAAAACCTCATAGCACACGAGGCCTTACCCAATACTAAAACATCACCAACACTAAAACATCACCAACACTAAAACATCACCATACTAAAACATCACCAACACTAAAACATCACCAACACTAAAACATCACCAACACTAAAACATCACCAACACTAAAACATCACCAACACTAAAACATCACCAACACTAAAACATCACCCATACTAAAACATCACCAACACTAAAACATCACCAACACTAAAACATCACCCAACACTAAACTCACCCAACCACTAAAACATCACCACAACACTAAAACATCACCCAACACGAAAACATCACCCAACACTAAAACAATCACCAACACTAAAACATCAAACCAACACTAATAACAACACCCACACTAAAACATCAAACCAACACTAAAACATCAACCAACACTAAAACATCAACCAACACTAAAACATCACCAACACTAAAACATCACCCAAACGAAACATCAGCACCAACACGAAAACAGCACCCAACGAAAACAGCACCAACACGAAAACAGCACCAACACGAAACAGCACCCACACTGAAAACAGCCACCAACACGAAAACATCACCAACACTAAAACAGCCACCAACACTAAAACAGCACCAACACTAAACAGCACCAACACTAAAACATCACCCACACTAAAACATCACCCAACACTAAAACATCACCCAACACTAAAACATCACCAACACTAAAACATCACCCAACACTAAAACATCACCCAACACTAAAACATCACCAACACTAAAACATCACCAACACTAAAACATCACCAACACTAAAAACACACTCACCAACACTAAAACATCACCAATACTAAACATCACCCAACACGAAAAACATCACCATACTAAAACATCACCAACACTAAAACATCACCAACACTAAAACATCACCAACACTAAAACATCACCAACACTAAAACATCACCCAACACTAAAACATCACCAACACTAAAACATCACCCAACACTAAAACATCACCCAACACTAAAACATCACCAACACTAAAACATCACCAACACTAAAACATCACCAACACTAAAACATCAGCCAACACTAAAACATCACCAACACTAAAACATCACCAACACTAAAACATCACCAACACTAAAACATCACCCACACTAAAACATCACCAACACTAAAACATCAGCCATACTATGATAAAACATCACCCAACACTAAAACATCACCAAACACTAAAACATCACCAACACTAAAACATCACCCAACACTAAAACATCAGCCATACTATGATAAAACATCACCCAACACTAAAACATCACCAACACTAAAACATCACCATACTAAAACATCAGCCAACACTAAAACATCACCCAACACTAAAACATCACCAACACTAAAACATCACCAACACTAAAACATCACCAACACTAAAACATCACCAACACTAAAACATCACCCAACACTAAAACATCACCAACACTAAAACATCACCAACACTAAAACATCACCAACACTAAAACATCACCAACACTAAAACATCACCAACACTAAAACATCACCAACACTAAAACATCACCACCACTAAACATCACACCAACACTAAAACACACCAACACTAAAACAATCACCAACACTAAACACAAACCAACACTAAAACATCACCAACACTAAAACATCACCAACACTAAAACATCACCATACTAAAACATCACCAACACTAAAACATCACCAACACTAAAACATCACCAACACTAAAACATCACCCAACACTAAAACATCACCAACACTAAAACATCACCAACACTAAAACATCACCAACACTAAAACATCACCCAACACTAAAACATCACCAACACTAAAACATCACCAACACTAAAACATCACCCAACACTAAAACATCACCAACACTAAAACATCACCCAACACTAAAACATCACCAACACTAAAACATCACCAACACTAAAACATCACCAACACTAAAACATCACCCAACACTAAAACATCACCCAACACTAAAACATCACCAACACTAAAACATCACCAACACTAAAACATCACCCATACTAAAACATCACCAACACTAAAACATCACCAACACTAAAACATCACCCATACTAAAACATCACCCAACACTAAAACATCACCAACACTAAAACATCACCAACACTAAAACATCACCAACACTAAAACATCACCAACACTAAAACATCACCAACACTAAAACATCACCAACACTAAAACATCACCAACACTAAAACATCCCCCAACACTAAAACATCACCCACACTAAAACATCACCAACACTAAAACATCACCAACACTAAAACATCACCAACACTAAAACATCACCAACACTAAAACATCACCAACACTAAAACATCACCAACACTAAAACATCACCATACTAAAACATCACCAACACTAAAACATCACCAACACTAAAACATCACCCAACACTAAAACATCACCCAACACTAAAACATCAGCCATACTATGATAAAACATCACCCAACACTAAAACATCACCAACACTAAAACATCACCAACACTAAAACATCACCAACACTAAAACATCACCCAACACTAAAACATCACCAACACTAAAACATCACCATACTAAAACATCAGCCAACACTAAAACATCACCCAACACTAAAACATCAGCCAACACTAAAACATCACCAACACTAAAACATCACCAACACTAAAACATCACCAACACTAAAACATCACCAACACTAAAACATCACCCAACACTAAAACATCACCCAACACTAAAACATCACCCAACACTAAAACATCACCCAACACTAAAACATCAGCCATACTATGATAAAACATCACCCAACACTAAAACATCACCAACACAAAAACATCACCAACACTAAAACAACACCAACACAAAAACATCACCCAATACTAAAACATCACCAACACTAAAACATCACCATACTAAAACATCACCAACACTAAAACAATCACCATACACTAAACATCACCAACACTTAAAACAGCACCAACACTAAACATTAGCACCAAACACTAAACATCACAACCTAAAAATCACCCCACACTAACACACAGCCACCCAACACGAAAACAGCACCGAACATCGAAAACATCACCAACACGAAAACAGCACCAAACATCGAAAACATCACCAACACTAAAACATCACCAACACTAAAACATCACCAACACTAAAACATCACCAACACTAAAACATCACCAACACTAAAACATCACAGCTAAAACACTAAAACATCACATAACAACACAACCAACATAACCAAACACGAAAACATCACCCAACACCGGAAATACATCATCCCAAACCGTAAAACAGCACCCAACACGAAACAGCACCAACTACTAAAACATCACCAACACGAAAACACAGCACAACACTAAAACATCACCAACACTAAAACATCACCAACACTAAAACATCAACACTAAAACATCACCAACACTAAAACATCACCAACACTAAAACATCACCAACACTAAAACATCACCATACTAAAACATCACCAACACTAAAACATCACCATACTAAAACATCACCAACACTAAAACATCACCAACACTAAAACATCACCATACTAAAACATCACCAACACTAAAACATCACCCATACTAAAACATCACCAACACTAAAACATCACCAACACTAAAACATCACCAACACTAAAACATCACCAACACTAAAACATCACCCAACACTAAAACATCACCCAACACTAAAACATCACCAACACTAAAACATCACCCAACACTAAAACATCACCCAACACTAAAACATCAGCCATACTATGATAAAACATCACCCAACACTAAAACATCACCCAACACTAAAACATCACCAACACTAAAACATCACCCAACACTAAAACATCACCAACACTAAAACATCACCCAACACTAAAACATCACCAACACTAAAACATCACCAACACTAAAACATCACCAACACTAAAACATCACCAACACTAAAACATCACCAACACTAAAACATCAGCCATACTAAAACATCCCCAATATTAAAGCAGGAAGTGCCCGCCCTGCCATTAGCGGACGTGGGTGGCGGGGGTCGGCTTTAGCACGCAGCTGTCAGTCAGGAGATGAGGTCGGACTTGAGAGCTGAGTCCGGACTCTGGGGTTCAGTTGGTGGCAGTTGGCAACACTGTCTCCCCCGGCATTTGGAACTGCATGGAGGGAGCTCTCCAGTGACTGGGGCCCATTCCTCTTGGTGGGCAAGGGCCAGGCCTGCTAACATCCTGTAACCCAGGTCGTTCCCCCCAAAGAGCCCCCACCCCAACACCCTGGGTGCCTGTGGAGGAGTCACGGCCGCCGTGTCCAGGCACTCCCATGTGACTGCTGGGCAGACGGAACCTGGCTCTGGTGACAGGGCTGCGTGGTGACACACTCCTTGACTCAGTTTCCAGTTAGGGTGAGATCAACTTCCCCCGTAGTCCACTCAGGCGGCCGGAACACGTGACCTGGACTGGGGGCTTCCACCGAGGAGCTTATTCTCTTGCTGTTCCGGAAGCTGCGGGTTGGAGAGCGGCCTTCTGGCGCCAGTTCCTGCGGCGTGGCTGCCTCCTCTGTGCGCACAGAGCCCTCCTGGTGCGGGCGGGAGAGCGACACGCTGCAGCGTCTGCTCAGAGCACGATCCCATTTGGGTCCTGCTCACAGGGCCTCCAAAGACTTGTCTCCGAGCACCATCACACTGAGGGCCGCTCCTCAACGTTCAAATTGGGGAGGGGGGACGGGGAGGCGTTGAGTCCAGAGCAGCCTCATTAGGTGGTCAGCTTGATGGCTATTGGAGTCCGGCAGAAGGAGCACCTCACTCTGTCCCTTGGTGATGGAAAGTCAGGAACTCTGGCTAAAAAGCAGTAACCATCGGCCTTAGTGGCGAATCCAAATTCAGAGATTTTAGGAGAGAGGTGTAAACAGCAAGAGTCCAGAGCAATGGGAGTCGTCAGCAGTGAGTTGGATGCAATGTTGGTGAAAAGTCCCAGTTTCCCAGCATGCACCTGGGCCTGGCTTCCTAGAGGCACCCCGAGGTGCTCACTCACTTCATGACAGGGAAACACTTGGGGCTACACGTCAGGACTTCATCAGGGTGCTCCACAGAGCTTCCATCCGAGGAGCACGAGGGCCCCCCAAACCCGTGGCTCATGAGGCCTCCGCAGGTGCCGCGATGCCTCAGAGGTCAGGGACACTGTGCCCTCCTGAGCGCGGTCCGATTCCATGGGCCGGCCCTGCTTTTTCTCTCTGAGTCCATCATCACGTCCTGCACCAGCACCCGGTGCCTGCTCTCCGAGTCAGATTCTGTGGTTTCAAATGGTGGCGCCCCATTCTCACTTGCTTCATCAAAATAAAATCACCCTGAAACACCCAGAGGTGCTTCTGCCTCAGGCACCTGTAGATTCACACACTTTATTTTATTATTTTTTTTTTTTAAATCAATCTTTATTGTTCATATTATTACACAGGTTCCTCGTTTCTTCCCCACTCCACCAGGTTCCTACCCCACCCTCTGCCCCCTCATCCTCATCCATTGGTGCACAGTTTATGTTCAGTCTCTTCCTCCCTCCCTTTCCCCGATAGTAAATCCCTTTTCAGATAGCAAATCTGTTACTTAGCATTTTCTCATATCAATAATACCTCCACATGCCCAATGATACACTTCACACAAAAGACATTTCCTAATAGGACAACCAGCCTCATCCAGGCCCCACCCAAGGCACTCACAGATCAACACCCCAGGACTATACTAACTCAACACATCCAGATATAAGCCTTCATCACTTGATTCAGCAGACCCTCAAGTTCCCGCAAAAGTTTCCAGCCATGTCTGAGAGGCAGCCGTGGGGCAGGGGCAGGTGAGGAGCGAGCTGTTTTGGGCCAGGCTGCTCTGGGCCTGGCCTCTGTTGCTCTGGTTTGTTCCACAACCAGCTGCTCCGTGTCTGGTCACTGCCGCTCCTGACCCAGTTGCTCTGGACTTGGCTGTTGCTGCTACAGGCCTGGCCACACCCGACTCGGCTGCTCTGGGCCCAATTGCTCCGGGCCCGGCCGCTCCGGGCCTGGCTGCTCCCAGCCTGACAGTCGCTTCACCGGGCCTGGCCGCACCCAGCCTGGCAGCCGCTGCTCCGGGCCTGGCCGCACCGGACCCGGCTGCTCCGGGCCTGGCCGCTCCCAGCCTGGCAGCCGCTGCTTCGGGCCTGGCCGCACCCAGCCTGGCAGCCGCTGCTCCAAGCCTGGCCGCACCCAGCCTGGCAGCCGCTGCTCCAAGCCTGGCCGCACCAGACCCGGCTGCTCCGGGCCTGGCCGCTCCCAGCCTGGCAGCCGCTGCTCCAAGCCTGGCCGCTCCCAGCCTGGCAGCTACTGCTCCGGGCCTGGCCACACCAGACCCGGCTGTTCCGGGCCTGGCCGCTCCCAGCCTGGCAGTTGCTGCTCCGGGTCTGGTCACTGCCACTCCCGACTTAGTTGCTCTGGACTTGGCTGTTGCTGCTACAGACCTGGCCACACCCGACCCGGCTGCTCTGGGCCCGGTTGCTCCGGGCCCGGCCGCTCCGGGCCTGGCTGCTCCCAGCCTGTCAGCCGCTGCTCCTGGCCTGGCCGCACCAGACCCGGCTGCTCCGGGCCTGGCCGCTCCCAGCCTGGCAGCCTCTGCTCCGGGCCTGGCCACACCAGACCCGGCTGTTCCGGGCCTGGCCGCTCCCAGCCTGGCAGCCGCTGCTCCGAGCCTGGCCACTCCCAGCCTGGCAGCCACTGCTCCGGGCCTGGCCGCACCAGACCCGGCTGCTCCGGGCCTGGCCGCTCCCAGCCTGGCAGCCGCTGCTCCGAGCCTGGCCACTCCCAGCCTGGCAGCCACTGCTCCGGGCCTGGCCGCACCAGACCGGCTGCTCTGGGCCTGGCCGCTCCCAGCCTGGCAGTTGCTGCTCCGGGTCTGGTCACTGCCACTCCCGACCTAGTTGCTCTGGACTTGGCTGTTGCTGCTACAGACCTGGCCACACCCGACCCGGCTGCTCTGGGCCCGGTTGCTCCGGGCCCGGCCGCTCCGGGCCTGGCTGCTCCCAGCCTGTCAGCCGCTGCTCCTGGCCTGGCCGCACCAGACCCGGCTGCTCCGGGCCTGGCCGCTCCCAGCCTGGCAGCCTCTGCTCCGGGCCTGGCCACACCAGACCCGGCTGTTCCGGGCCTGGCCGCTCCCAGCCTGGCAGTCGGTGCTCCGGGTCTGGTCACTACCGCTCCTGACCTAGTTGCTCTGGACTTGACTGTTGTTGCTACAGGCCTGGCCACACCCGACCCAGCTGCTCTGGGCCCGGTTGCTCCGGGCCCTGCCACTCCGGGCCTGGCTGCTCCCAGCCTGTCAGCCGCTGCTCCTGGCCTGGCCGCACCAGACCCGGCTGCTCTGGGCCTGGCCGCTCCCAGCCTGGCAGTCGCTGCTCCGGGTCTGGTCACTGCCACTCCTGACCTAGTTGCTCTGGACTTGGCTGTTACCGCTACAGGCCTGGCCACACCAGACCCGGCTGCTCTGGGCCCGGTTGCTCCGGGCCCGGCCGTTCCGGGCCTGGCTGCTCCCAGCCTGTCAGCCGCTGCTCCGGGCCTGGCCCCACCAGGCCCGGTTGCTCCGGGCCTGGCCACTCCCAGCCTGGCAGCCGCTGCTCCTAGCCTGGCTGCTCCCAGCCTGGCAGCCACTGCTCCGGGCCTGGCCGCACCAGACTCGGCTGCTCTGGGCCCAGTTGCCCCAGGCCCGGCTGCTCCGAGCCTGGCCGCACCTGGGCTGGATGCTTTGGGCTTGGCTTCTGCCAAGCTCAAAGTCACTAATTATCTGAGAAATGCAAATCAAAACAACAATGAGCTACCATCTCACACTTGTCAGAATGGCTGTCATCAACAAATCAACAAATGACAAGTGCTGGTGAGGATGCAGAGAAAAAGGAACCCTCCTGCACTGCTGGTGGGAATGCAGACTGGTGCAGCCACTGTGGAGAACAGTATGGAGTTTCCTCAAAAAATTAAAAATGGAACTCCCATTTGACCCAGTAATCCCACTTCTGGGAACATATCCCAAGAAACTAGAAACACCAATCAAAAAAGATATATGCACCCTATGTTCATAGCAGCACAATTCACCATAGCTAAGATTTAGAAACAGCCTAAGTGCCCATCAGCAGATGAGTGAATTAGAAAACTGTGGTACATCTACACAATGGAATACTACGCTGCAGTAAAAAAGAATGAATTCCTACCATTTGCAACAGCATGGATAGAACTGAAGAGCATTATGCTAAGCGAAATAAGGCAGAGAAAGATAAATACTACATGATCTCACTCATCAATGGGAAATAATGAACAACATAAACTGATGAACAGGGACAGATCCAGAGACAGAGAAGCATCATCGATCAGACTGTCAAACCTCAGAGGGAAGGTAGGGGAGGGGGGTAAGGAGGAGAGATCAACCAAAGGACTTATAAGCCTAAGCAGGGGACACAGACAACAGGGTGAATGATGGTATGAGTGTGTGTGTGTGTTGGGGGGTGAGGGGGGGGATTGGGAGGTAATGGGGGGATGAGGACAAATATGTAATACTTTAATCAATAAAGAAATTAAAATGAAAAAAATAACGAAGGGGGTGGATGCTGGCATAAGCCTGGGCCTCTGCGCCTGCTCCGTGGCTGGCCCTGGGAGAGCCTCCTGCTCACGCCCCCTGCACTGCTCCTTCCCTCTCACGTGGGCTCCCTGGAACCCGGGTTCCCTGCCCCCACCCCAGCCTGTGGCAGCCAACCGGTGTCCTGCCACAGCGGGCCTGCTGCTGCCGGCAGTGTGCCCGCTGGGGCTGGGTTGGCAGTAGAGGTCCCGTTTCCAGTGTAAGTCCTCCCTCGTGGCCACAGCACAGGGACAGGCCTGCCTCCCACTCCCAGGATCTGCTTTTAAAAACTAACACAGGAGGCGGTTCCAGCAGCCCTCCCTCCCAGGCCCGGCAGGACGGACACCGCCAGCACTTGTTGATTTGTTGGTGACAGCCAGGTGTGGGGTGGTATCTCACTGTGGCTTCAATTTCATCTCTCTGAGCATTTTTCATGTCTCTTGGCCTCTGTCTGTCCTCTTTGGAGAAATGTCTATTCAGGTCCTTGGCCCATTTTTTTTTAAATCAATCTTTATTGTTCATATTATTACAAAGGTTCCTCATTTCTTCCCCCCTCCACCAGGTTCCCACCCCACCCTCCACCCCCTCCCCACCTTGGCCCATTTTTTATTGGACTGTTTGTCTTCCTTTATTTAGTTGAATGAGTTCTTCATATATGTTGGGGATTAACCCTTATCGGGTCTATCGTTGTAAATATGTCCTCCCTGCAGTGGGCTCCCTTTCGCTTTGATGCTGGGTTCTCTGGCTGTGCAGAGCTTTCATTTTGATGTAGTCCCAATGTTTATTTTTTCTTTTGTTTTTCTAGTCCTGGGAGATGAATTGGCAACAATTCTGCTATGTGAGATGTCTGAGACGTTACTGCCTGTGGTATCTTCTAAGATTCTTTTGGTTTCACGCCTTGAACTTAAGTCTTGTATCCGTTTTGTGTTTACTCTGTGTGCGGGTAAGTGGCTGTCATCTCTGAGGGCACCTGCCATTGACTGTCGCGGCAGCCCGGCAGCCCTCCCTGCGAACATCAGTCCGGAGCACTGCTGCTATGAACCCTCTGAGCCCATTCACCTCTGACCCCAGGAGATGGTGTCTCCCCTGAAAGGAATCAGCTTTGCTTCCAGACATGTTTGCTCACTTAGCTCCCATCCAGGGGCAGCCCTGCCCTGGCACTTTTCCTGGAGCGCAGGGCAAGCCTCCTCTGGCGGGGAGGACCCGGGGGAGCCTGGCCGCGCCAGCCCACGGGGACGGCCGCCAGGGGCTGAGCCATCACCGTCAGGCGTGATGCGAGTGCTTCTTCTGTGCTGCCGGTTAGCCCTCAGAGTCCGGGGCCGCGGTGGAACCAGGGACCTCATTTAGGGACATCCAAACACGGAGGGGTCGGAGCCTTGCCTGAGGGCTCTCGGCTTCTAGTGACAGGACTGGGATTTGAACCCAGGCCCTCGCTGCCTTTAAACCAGTGCTCTGACCAGTGGGGAGAGCTGCTATCCAGGCCTTTCCTCTCGTGGGCTGGGACACGGGGGGACATGGCATCGTACAAAGAAGGAGCCCGATGGCCTCTAAAGGTCCTCACCAAAGGTTTCACTTCACAAATACACTCGTTGACAAAAATGCCACCAGTTTGTATGTGAGTGCTGATTTTCATCCTGCCATCTATAATATTAGATAGAAAAGACTCACCTCCCGAAATTAAATGTCTAATTGCTAGGAGTTGTTAGTCTCCTATAACGAAAGTAAAATAACAGTTTAAAATGTAGTGTATTCTCTTGCACAAGAATTTATTCTTTAACAGTGTTCTCAACCTTAACGCTTCAAAATCATCAGAGGAGCTTTTAAAATATTTATTTTTATTGTTGAAAATATTAGAGATGTTTCCCCCCTTTTTTCCACCATTGACCACCTCCACCTGTACCCGCCTCTCCTAAGCCTTCACCACACTATGGAGATTTTTATCTGTTTGCATCCTCACCAGAGGCTGTTTTTTCCATTGATTTTTAGAGAGAGTGGGAGGGAGGAGGGAGGGTGTGAGGGGAGGAGGGAAGAAGGGAGGAAGGAAGGGAGGGAGAGAAATATTGACTCTTGCATGCACCCCAACCTGCAACCAGGCATGTTCCCTTGACCAGGAACCAAACCTGAGATTCTTTGGTGCACGGGCCAATGCTCTAACCATTGGGTACACTGGCCAGGACAGAGGAGATTTTTAAACACTATGATGCCTGGGACACCCAAAGACAAATTACATCAGCACCTGGGGGGGGGGGGGGGGCAGGTACCCAGGCACCAGTGGCTCCACAAGGTCAACCCAGACCCTTGCATCTTTCTCCACCTCCATCCTCAGCAGCTGGACTTACTCTCAGGTCCCTGCACGCTCCAAGGCGGCTGCTGAGCTCCTGCCATCATCTCTGCACTCCAGGTCGGAGTAAGGAGGGGAGCGGCCAAATGATGTGCTGCCTAGCTGCTGTGGATGGAATGGTGTCCCCCAAAATTTATTATATTTTTAAGACTTTCTATCTAATAACGGGTAATATGCAAATTAACCATCACAAAGATGGCGGCGCCCAGTCCTCTCAGCCCCGCCAGAGTCCCCCAGGCCCAGGGGCGGCCGCTGAGAGTGGGCAGCGTGCGAGGCCTGGCGGGATGCTTGCCTCCGTGCCTGGCGCAGAGGGGCCTCTGGCCAGGCCAGCGCAGAGCACTTGCATAAGAAGAGAAGGATCCGGGAGCTGAGCACAGTCGAGTGGCCCCCGACTCCCAGGCAAGGTCAAGTCCGGGGGCTGGAGGGTGGAGGGGTGGAGGATAGTGCGACAGGAGGGGCTGGTGGTGGAGGCACAGGGGTGAAAGCCGGCGAGAAAGAGGAAGGAAGCCCTTTCTTGGAGTTCCTGAGAACAGGGAGGGAAGTTGTGTGCATTTCCCAGCCGTGGATGTGCCCCTGGCCAAGCTGGGGCTCCGAACCCTTGCGTCGTTGCCATGGCGACGAGACGAGCATTTCGCACCTGGCAAGGATGGGCCTCTGGGCCGCAGAGAGCCTCTCTGGGCAGCAGGCGCGGAGCGGCCAGGCCCCACAGAGAGCTGCTGGCCCACGGATTTGTGCGCAGGGCTACTGGCAGGAGATAATTAAGGTTAAATTAGGCCTTAACGGAGGGCTGCAACCCACCTGCGCTGGAGGGCTGGCAGAGGAAGAGAGTGTGCTCTCTCTCCACCAGCCCGGCACAGTGAGCAGGGGCTGCAAGCCTGGAAAAGCCATCTCAGGACCCAGCTGGCTGGCACCTGGCCCAGGGCTCCCTCCAGCTGGATCCTAAGAGCACCACTTTGTGCTGCTGGAGCTGACAGACAGTACACTTCATTATGGCCGCCGAGCGGACCACGCCCGGCTGAGGCAGCACCGCCCAGAAGCTCATGCTGCCGCTGTGCACGCCTCCTTAGCAGAGCACCATCCCGTGGCCCCTGACCAGCACCCCGCTGGCCAGAGGGTTACTGTCCTGGCCCACTGCCCTCGGCGAACAGCGGGGCCTACAGCAGGAGGAGGGGAGGAGGAGGAGGAGGGGAGAGGGCATTTGGAGGAAATACGCAGTCTTGTGCCTCACTATCCTCATGGGAGGGAGGCGGTGTGGACAAGGACAGAACCCAAAACAAAGAAACTAACTCTTCTCCCCTCCCAGGAGCAGCGGGCACCGAGGCCGGGTTCCAGGATGGGCGCTCCCGGGACCAGCTGCAGCCCGCGGTCCAGCTGCGCAAGGGCCTTCCTCTGGGTGGGCCTGGGAGGCAAGCACGTTTGCACAGGGTCCCAGACAAGCACAAGGGTCAGACAAGCAGCGAGCCCTCGGTGCCATCACACGCCAAGGGAGCCGTGGGCGCAGAAGCAGGGTGTGGAGAGGCCTGAGGGGAGCGGGCGTGAGGCAGGCTTTGCTGGACACAGGTCAGCAGCCTCTCCGTCCAGACAGCGGAGCTCTGAGGGCTCCTCCCGGGACGCTGTGCCCACATCCAGTGTGGATAGGCTGGGGACACCCAGTGGCATCATGGGGAGGGAATTTCATGCACCAGGCCTCTAGTTTAATATATTCATCACAGGGGTCAACCAGAGACTTAATTTAAAAAGCAGGAACAAAACAAATGTGACACCACAACCAAAACACAAGCCCTCTCCAGAAATGAGGATAAGGACAGACCGTCTAGGGGAAATGAAGGATGGCAGGGAGGAGGGGGCAGGGGTAGAGGCAGGGGCAGGGCTGGAGGCTGCTCTGCCTGGCCTTCTTGCAGCCGGCGCTCCCCGGGGGCTGCGGGCTTGTCCGGAGCCAGCTCTGGGCGGGCAGCACAATGGCCCTGATGCCATGCGGGGAGACTGCTTGTCCTGCAGGCTGTCCAGGCAGAAGGCCTCTGGGTGTCCACGTGGGGTGGTGGCAGGGCATGGGGCCCTCCCTGAGGCCCGGTTGAAGGACAGACCCTGGAGGTGCGTTCTCTGTGCCACCGCTGCATGGATGGCCCTCGGCCATTGAAAAGGTCGACTGGGGAAGGCGGAAAGGGCTTCGCCATCGGACATCATGAGGGCAGCAGCTCCTCTGTGACTTTCCGCCCTGCCGCCTGGGCAGCGCCTGCCAGGCTCGGCTCCTTTGGGGCTGGCAGCTGGGTCGTGGTCTGGGAGGCCACGGGGCAGCGACACAGGAAGCCGGAGGACATGACAGTGACTGCCTGGTTACTTTAAGAATATCGCTGGCTGCATGTGGGGCACAGAAGCAGGAGACCTGCTCGAAGGCTTTGCACTGCCCGACAGACCCGGTGGGAGCAGGTTTGAAAAGGGGTCCACACATCCTCGCCTGTGGGCCACACTCTCTCAAAGAGTTTTACCGGAACGCAGACGTGCCCCTCTGCGGCTTTTCTGCCCTAAAGCAAGTCTGAGCGACTGCAGCACCGCTGTCTGGCCCACAAGGCTGGAAGTGTTCACTTTCTAGCTTTCACGGCAACATCTGCCATCCCCTGCACTGGAGGGAGGGGAAGGGGCATACTGTTGGACAGGAAGAGACTGGATATATCTTGGAGGTAGAGCCAACAGGACTTACTAGTAGCTGGGTATGGGGAAGGGAGAGGCGGGGTTCGAGCTTTCGGGGCCCAATGCGCTGAGAAGCTAGCAGCTCTCCTGTCTATCTCCTTTGAAATGTCTCCCAAATCATCAGTCCTCATCCTTCTCACTTCAACGAAAGCACTAGTCACCCACCTCAGTGAGTCCTGTGAACCCCGAGAAGAAAAGGCCCCTGATAAGGGCTCCTGGTGGTAACTGGGCTCAAATAAAAAAGCAGAGCCCAGCAGCCATTTCCGCACAGGAGCCTCCTCCGGCAGAGAGGCCTGGACACTAAGCTGCCTCTTGGCATGCTCTGGCCTTCTGAGCCGGCCCTTATAAAGGTTTCCTGGAATCCTATTTCAACCAATAGGACTGAGGCTTTCCCCATCCAATCAACTCTGACCAATCAGAGCGACTCTATTCTAACCAATCAGGACTGTGCCTTTTGAGCCAATCAAACAGTGACAATTTGGAGCCTTCATTTGTATGAGGACAGATCAATCAGGACCAAGACCAGGGGCTTCTGTCCTCATAAGCCAGCTCCCCTCTAGCTTGGGCACATACTTTCCTTTCTCACTGAAGAATGTGTCTCCTGGCCGCGCTCCAGCACCAAAGTTTTACAGCCGCACTGAGCACATTTCCTTCCCCCCGCACCCCAAATTGGAGACTCCTGTTGTTTGAACTGGTGCCAACGGCCAGGGGTTGACAGTCCTCACATGACTTCTGGGGTAACCGTCCTAAGACACACATTTCATTGTCTGTGTCCTGGGACAATGTTTGGATGACGACAGTTCTGTTTGCCAAGAACAGCAGCTCCCTTCTCCTGGGGAGCTGCCAGCCCTCCCCCCGCAGCCCAGGCTTTTGATGGGTCCCAGGTCTGGTCCTCTCGCACTGCTCCCAAGAGGACAGAGGACCGAGGTGTTGCTAATCAGAGAATTCATTCCACACTTTCAGCCTCAAAGATTAGTTAGCACCTGTCACACCAAGAGGAGAGAGCTTGCCTTTCCTGCAAAGTGTAATATTTCAGTTGATTGAGCTGGTAGCTGCGAGATAGGCAGGGATTAATGAGACATAGGAGGGCAGGGAACGTGCTGGGGCCAGGGCACAGCTGGCGCAGGGGCTGGCGCAGGAGCAAGGCACAGAGTGGCAGGCGGCAGGCTGGGGAGAGGACAGGGAGGCAGAGCAGGGCAAGTCCCAGCAGCAGCAGCTGAAACTCAGCCATTGGCTGCCGGGCCAGGCCCTGCTGTGGCCATGCTGCTCACGTTCCCCGACCTGATTCTGCAGCAATGCACCGCGGCCAGCATTACTA
The DNA here is from genome assembly GCF_014108245.1 of Pipistrellus kuhlii. NCBI lineage: Eukaryota > Metazoa > Chordata > Mammalia > Chiroptera > Vespertilionidae > Pipistrellus > Pipistrellus kuhlii. Next base: position 26,757 of record NW_023425599.1, read on the forward strand.
CCACCCTCAAGCTGTGAGGAAAGCAAGACAAACACAAACACACACGCAGTCAGCAACTTTTCTGAGGCCTGTTCCAGTGTGCGAGCAGGGACAGAGCACGAAGGACAAACCCCACCCATGACAATGGGCAGTGTGGCTGGCTGTGGGTTAAAAGCTGGGTTGGCCTGCTCTCTGCCTTTGAGTGTCCTGTCTCTTTTCACCCGAATAAACCTCACCACTGCCTCTTAGAACCCCTCCTGTGAGAGTCCCTGAGAGCCTTTACCCACAACACCCCTGAAGAACTGTGTCCTCCAGATTCCTATTCCTGAAGGGGCACTTGAGGCGAGGAGAAACCAAGCAGCATGCTCAGCAGTCCAGGCTAGCTTTCCAACCCCGCGCTTACTCCTGAGGCTGTTCTCCCCCCTCCACCCCCGCCCCTGCCTCTCTGGGAAGACATTTCTTGTTTCCATGTCTCTGTAACAGTCAGTCAAGTAATTAAGTAATTAACTTACTCATTAACCTTGCCATCTGCATCCCTCCCCGGACCGGAGGCACTGGGTTGGTGAGCCCTGCACTGTGGGTTCGTTTTTCCTTTCCTGCTCCTCTTTCCTCATTAATTCAGGAGGACGTGTTCCTGGAGTTACAGGAATCCAGAGAGAGCTGTCTGCACGTCTACTGGGCCCATTTCTCACAGGTTCCTGTGTCTGCCAATCTCAGACCCTTGGTGGGGAAGCAGGCAAAGCCCCACCCAGCCCCAGGCTGATGCCGAGGGAACACGTGTGAGAGAGCAGTTGCTGGGCTGAAGGCTTTTCAAACCCCCGTGGCTGTGCCACCTTGGGGATGCTATTATCAGTCCCATTCTATGGACAGAGAAACCGAGGCTCAGAGGGGAAAAACAATCTCCGTCTCATTGCTGGCAAGGGGTGGTGCCAGGATTTGATCCCGGGGGTGTCTGGATCCTGAGCCTCTGTTCTGCATGATCTCTCGGGCTCCACCAGGGTTACATATAAGGAGAGGCTCAGAGGGCCCAGGCTCAGGGCCACAGAGCTGGCGTGAGCAGGCTAGGCCCAAGGTCATGGCAATGGAAGAACACTCAGACTCTGAGAAGGTTGGGAATGGAAGGAGCAAATCACACACCCCTTCCAGTCCCTGCAAGTGCACCTGTGACAGATGTAAAACTAAGATCCAGGATGGGAAGTGATGAATGCCTTTTTTATATAAAACTAAAGGCCCAGTGCATGAAATTCCTGCACAGGGGGTGTCCCTCAGCCCAGCCTGCTCTCTCTCTAATCTGGGACCCCTCGAGGGATGTCTGACTGCCAGTTTAGGCCCAATTCTGCAGTCAGACATCCCTCTCACAATCTGGGACCGCTGGCTCCTAGCCACTCTGCCTGCCAGCCTGATCACCCCTAACCACTTTCACCTGATGGCCTGATCGCCCCCAACCGCTCTCCCCTACCGGCCTGATCACCCCTAATTGCCTCTGCCTCGGCCCCACCACCATGGATTTGTCCAAACAGACATCCAGAAGGTCTCCGGAAGGTCTTCTGGTCTATTTAGCATATTACTTTATTTATTAATGTAGATGTTATCCCAACAAATTTAATAAAAAATTGTCTGCAAATTATGCTTACACTGGAAGTGAACCACTTATCAATTTTATTTTAACCATCACTATTGGTGTACCCTGTAGATGTAAAATTTGGCTTTCATATTGTCAGCATTTGTTGGGGGCCAGACATCAGAGACTTCATAGATAGTTCTGAGGTATTTGGCCTTGCTCTAAAGTTACTGGCTGCCCAAGTTACCGCTCAAGATGGTGAATTTTTATACATTGGCTTGGTCTTTTTCTGGATCATTTTTATTCAGTTCCTCATTTGGTCTGTGATAATGGCCACATGTTGTTGGCTTTATAGCTTTCATAGGTTTTCTTGAAAGGGTAGGAATTTTTGGAAAGACTCCTTTCCTTGAACTCCCTTAAAGACATCTTTCACCCCCCATGGGTGTCTTCAGTCCCTGGAAGGACAGCAGAGTGAGCACAGAAGGACATCGGTTTGTGGGGAAATGGCTGGATGAAAGGGGAAAGTCTTCATGAGAACATGTATGGGCTGAGGATGGACTCTGCCAGGTAAGACCAGGGCGCCTTGGGCATCTGCCGCCAAAGAGGAGGAGGAGGAGTCTGGGTGTGGTCCTTTCATCCTGGACACTGGGCCTGGGCTAACAGGGCTTCTTCCTCTTTTCCTCCAGCTAACGGTAGCTCTGGAAGAGAAATTTAGACCTCATAGAGCACCATCCTGGCACTTCCATGGGGAAGGGTGAGGAGGCCGAGAGGCTTTGGTAAGAGAAAGGGGGCGTTGGGGTACTCCTAAGCCTTCTCAAGCTTACTGACCCCATGTTCTGTTCTGAGGGGTCCCATGGTAGGGAGACGATGCTTCCTCCAAACACTCCCCTAGGCCACCCATTCCAGTGGCTCATTGTTCTTTCTCATCCTTCACCACTGGCTGGTTTTCATAGATTTACCAACATCTTTTCAAGGTAACGTGACTGTCTCTGTGGAGGTGTGACTCATCCTGATTCCCTAGCACCTTGAAAACCATTCACTTCTTGGCTACGACCAGAGAAATTTTCCTTGTCACCCCCCTTTTTCCACTGTCCATGGGGCTCTCTCCAGCTTTCTGTTTTCAAGGTTGAAATCATTGCCTTTGGCTGTCTTTAATGAATAGAGTTGCTCAACTGGTCATAGCATTGTTTAAAATCTTGGGGTGATCACAGAAGGTATGGTATCTGGATTTGGGGTTTAACAGTATAAGGTGACCGAGGCAGGAATTTAAACCCCGAAGTTGGGCTCCTGTTTGTGTGTTGAAACTGCACCTCCCCAGCCCACCTCCTCAGGGACTGGGTGGTCAGAACCTTGGTCTGAGGACTGCAGGCTCAGGTTCACGGAGGACAGGAGGCCCAGGCCCTATCAAAGTCTGGATCTGAGGGAGGGCTGGAGGACCCTACAGAATCCATCTCAGCCCTCCACCAGGCTTTGGAATTGCTGGGCTTGGTCCCGGATGGAGGTACACTGACTCCTGCAGAGGACTCGGCAGTGAGGCCTGGATCTGAGGAGTCCGGCCCTGGGTCCACAGAGGGGGGATCCTGGGACCTGCCAGGGCTCGAGGTGAGGAACATTAGGGAGGAGAGAGGGACCCTGAACCCTAGACCAGAATCATCCCACCCAGGGCTGGATGATGACAACAGGCAATTTCTGCAACTGGGTCTCAAAGACTCGGGGGCTTTGGTATAGGGAGCGGGACCTCAGATACACGAGTCCTTTCAGAGTCAGCATTAGGATGTAGCAACCATGGATCCATAACAGAGATCCCACAGAAGCCCACCCTTGCTTTCAGCCCTGGGAGTCCCTAGGGAGGGATTACCACACGCAGTGTTTCCTGACTTCCGCAAATGGGTCTGAGAGATCCTAAAAACATGGTATCAGGAAAACGGGCCCTGTTGCACAGAGGAAAGGGCCCAGGTCCTGCTGGTGTCAACCACCGAGGCAGCGGCAAGGTCTTAGGCCTCTGCCCGGCATGGGCCAGAGGCTAACAACCTAGCCCCGCCCACCTCGCCCCGCCCCACCCACCCCTGCCTGGTGTTCGGTCAAGCCTTCGGTTGTTTTGGACTTAACGGACCCTGGCTCTTTATATATAGAGATATTAACCCAGGCTTTTTCAACCTCGGCACTATTGACTTTTTTTTTTTTTAATTAACGAAGTGGTTTGTCATTTTAAGAAAACAACTGACGGAATTTCTTGCCAATGAAAATTATGAGCTCTCAAGCAAAAATTGGAATTTGTAGAACTGTGTTCCTCCACTGTGCTTGGCGTTTTCTGTAAAGACTCTGGGGAGGAGCTCAGTGCTAATATTAACAGATACAACCTTTTGATACTGTATGATAAAATGTGTCAACACTTAAAAGATTTCCATAATGCAGTGAAGGACTACTCCCCAAATGTTTGTTGCATGGTGCTATAAAATCACACATAGGTAAAGATCTGTTTAAAAGATCCACAATGTAAACAATTGATTTTATTATAACATGGTGGGAAAGTTTACTGATTTGGTTTCAAATCTCATATTGCAACTAACTTTTGAAAAACTACCACTGTTGATTAAATTGTCCCAATTATCTAAAAAGGCTATTAAAATTCTCCTTCCTTTGCCAACTGTGTGAACTAGAGTATTTCCATATACTTCAACTAAAACAGCATATCACAACAAATGGAATCAAAACAAGTAAGAAAATATGATTCTTAGGGTTAGGGTTAGGGTTAGGGTTAGGGTTATTTTATTAATGTAATTTTATTTTCAACTTTAATTACAGTTGACATGCAATATTATACTATTGTAGTTTGAGGTGTTCAACATAGTAATTAGACATTTATATAGCTTACAATATGAACACCCTGTTAAGTCTACTACCCACCTGACAACATACTTGGATATCACAATACTATTGACTGTATTCCCAAGGTTGTTCTTTACGACCCTGTGACTATTTTTATAAACTGTCCATTTGTACTTTTTAATCCCTTCATCTCTTCACCCCCCTCTCATTTGGCTACAGTTTGTTCTCTGTACTTATGACTTTATTTCTGGTTTGTCTGTTATCTCTTTTTTTTTTTTAATCTTTTAGATTCCACATATAAGTGAAATCATATTCTATTCCTTTTTCTGTATCCAAATTATGCACTTTGCTTAATATCCTCTAGATCACATGTGTCAAACACAAGGCCCGAGGGCCAAATCCGTCCCGCCAGGCCTTGCAATGTGGCCCGCACCGCGCTGTCATCACTGCACTCCGCTGCGTTTCCATCACAATGAAAGTTTATGACTGTTCAGTAAACCATTCGGCCCGCGATTTAGGCTGGATTTTATATTTTGGCCCCTTCTCTGATTGAGTTCGACACCCCTACTCTAGATCCAGCTATGCTGTTGCAAATGGCAAGATTTCATTCTTTTTTGTGTCGGAGTACTGTTCCATTGTATATTTGTACCACCTCTTCTTTAGCCATTTAGTTTGCTTCCATATCTTGACTATCTATAATAATAAAAGTGTAATATGCTAATTAAACCAGACAGCCAAATAACCTTCTGGACATCATGCCCTCCCTTCCTCTCCTCCCTCCTCTCCTCTCCTTTCCTCCCCTTCCCTCTGCTCTCCTCTCCTCGGAGGCCCTCCCCTTTGCTGCCTCCTTTTCTCAGAGGCCCAGCAAGCAGGGCCTAGGGCAGCTCCACAGAGGTCCCTTTTCTCAGGGGCAACAGGCTAGGCAGAGAGAATGTGTGTGTGTGTGTGGTGGGGATGGGGGCAGGGAGACACAGGGAAGCTGAGAACATTAGGAAAAGAGTCTGACACTTCACACGGAGGAGACAGGCAGGGAAGCCTGGAGCCCAGGCTCTGCCCAGGCCCAGGAGGGCGGGCGGCCCAGCAGCAGGGTCCAAGGCCGTGCAGGGGCGTTCCCACTGGCTTGCTTCCAGCCGCACGGGACAAGGAGGGGAACAAGGAAGCCCGGGCACCGGCCTCTGCCCCAGAGGCTCGGACCACTGGGGGCAGTGGGGTCCAGGGCTGGTCCTCGCTGACCACCACGTCTGCGGTGGGAGCCAGGCCCAGGCCCCAGCCCCGTGGCCTCTGCTTCCCTGCCCAGTCTGCGCCCACTCTGGCCCCACCTGCGCCCCCCGGCCCCCTCCGCCTGCGCCCCCCGCCCCTCCCCGCCTGCGCCCCCCTCCTGCGCCTTCCCAGTCCCCCGCCTGCACCCTCTCTGCACCCGCCTGCGCCCTCCATGGCAGAGTTGGGGCTGGCACCCCTGGGCGCTGGGCATCCGCTGCTGAGGGCGGCCTCTGAGCCAGGGGCCAGGCTCCACCGGGCTGGGCCGCTGTCAGCCCAATTCCCCAGCCTCCCTCCGAGCGCCTCCCCCTGGGGTGCCTCCTGTCCCCCCCCCCCCCACACACACACACACACACACACCTGCGCCCGGAGAATACGGCTCTGTCTCCTCACGGAAACTCGGCCATCCTCCCCAGGGAGGCCTGACGGGTGCAAAGGCAGCTCGCACTGTCAGCGACAATGTTACATGTTCCCTCTGGGTACTAGTGATGGGGTCAGGGTGGCAGCCACAGAGACACAGGCTCGTGGCTACGGGGTGAAGGCGAAAGAAAGGCAGGTCCTGGGGCACTACCCACATGGATGCTCCTGTTTGCTCCCCAGAACCCTGGGTGGCTGCTGTAGGCTCCCAGTCTGAACGCCATCCCTGCCCCGTGCCCCTGTCCCCCTACACTGAGCCAGCGGGTGGCTGCCTGACCGTCCCAGCCCCTAGGGAGGGGGTGTCCTCCCCCCACCCTGAGCCAGTGTGGCTGCCTGACTGCCCCAGCCCCTAGGGAGGGGGTGTCCCCAGGGCAGTCCTGTCTCCTGGAACTCACTCCAAAGGGCCAGGCCACCTCTCCCAGGCCCTTCCTCAGCTCCCTCCAGACAGGCTCCACACTGCGGGCGCCCTGTCTGCACCCCAACTGCCCTGTGTGAGGAGCTTGTCCTGGGGCTGCCTCAGCACCCGGCCCTTCACACCCCACAGCCCGGCTGGTCCTGCCCAGCAATGCTCCCTTAGCGCCCCCTGCGGCTGTCTCCCAGCCCTGGTGCCCCAAGGCTCCTCCAGTCCTCCCTGCCCCCAGGCCCGCCCCTCCCGCCCTCTGCCCCAGGCCCGGCTCCGGCCCCCCAGCACCCCCCCCCAGCAGGTGTGCAGTGCAGCCTGCTACCCCCCTCTGGGCTGAAGGCTTCCTGACTGCAGACCCCCCAACCCACAAGCTTGTTTCAGGACCACACACACACACACACACACACCAAAATAAAGGCTCCTCAGAGTGAGCAGCCCCAAGTGGCTTATCCTGACGGCATCCTGGGCTAGAAAACTGAATGCCTTTCCTCCCCAATTCCTCCGGCCGGGCCGATGGGGAATAGAGTGTCGGGAAATCGGAGTGTTACACACCCACCGGAGACTCACATGGACAAGGAACCCCCATGGACAGGGAACCCCGACGCCCCAGGAGGCAGCCAGGGCAGGAGATGTCTGGGGGTCCCTCCTGAAGCAGGCTCTCTGTCTGGTCTCCTGGCAGGAAGGGAGGGTCAAAGCTCCCCTGAGTCCTGAGTCTCACTGACCAGCTGAACACCATCACCCAGAGCGGCTCCAGGCGGCAGCCAGCGGGATTGGCTCCTTTTGGCACAGTGATGCCTCACCTTCCTGCCTTGGGCTCCATTACCCCGTCTTCCTGGTCCCTCCATAAACCACCCACAGGGACAGGCCTGTGCTAGGACTGTTGTTGGGTCAAACCCTGGGTTCAAAATAAGACCACCGGAGGCTGGTGATTGATTAAAAAAGCAGGCAAGGGTTTATTAAAATATCTGGCCAGGACAGCCGCAAGAGCACCACATGCAGGCAGATTCCACAGGACTGTTTCAGGGGTAGGCAGTTCCTTTTAAAGGTTCAAACCACAGGAATTTTCCTTTGTTCTAAATTCTAAATCTTAAAGACATTGGAATGTGGCCCTATCTTGTGATAGCCGATAACACAGAAGCAGAGCTCAGAGTTTATCTACAGTTTCTATCTTTGAAGGTTGTCTACAGTTTCTATCTACTGTGGTCCTGGTCCCAGGCAAGGGAAAATTGCCTTAGCCTCCAGGTCTCCACTTGGAAGCTGAGGTAAGCATTCTGTTGTTTAATCAGGTGCAGGAGCCAGACTTAGCAGGGTTAAAATTCAAACAGCAGTTTTTACCAAAGTACGGTTCCACAGCTTCCACGGGCCCCCAGGCCCCTGCTTCCTTGCAGCCCCCTTGTTTGGCTTCAGAACAGGGAAGACCCTTCCTTTCCCCAGTGAGGGTAGAATCAATTTTTTTTTTAAGGAGGAGAGGGAAGAGGAGGGGGAAGAGAAAGAGAAGGAAGAGGAGGAGGGGGACAGAGGAGGAGGAGGAGGAGGTGGGGGGGAGAAGGCGGAGGAAGAGAAGTGCCTGGAGTCAATTCCAGCATGTCATAATTGCAAGAGTTTTATCAAAAGGTTGATGAAACTTGGGGGCTCAACAAAGGCTGAGTCACATATGTAATCACCTGTTGGAAGGCTGAGGGGCACTTTCCCCAACCTGAATAGGATGATCGTTTGCTGCCACACAGCTCAGGGCATCTCAGTCTACATGTTATTGCCTCCTGATGGCCAAACACCTGAACACCCATAGGCTATTACC